>NC_051157.2:84096956-84121353 GCF_013339745.2 Dermacentor silvarum
TACATACACCCGTACAAATACAGAGCAGGTCACTTGGTGCTACGCAATATTTTACATAATTTGGCTAGACTGTACTAATTTAAAAGGCCACCAAAGACACCAAAACGTCAAGCTCCTGAAACCACTCTGGTGGCTCAATCATGTGCTTTAGCTGCATCCCGCGTGCACGTGAGACTTTCAATTAGGTATTGTCTTGCCGACCTAGCATCTACGCGGGCATTCCTGACATCCAGGCGTGTTTTCCACACGCTGTTCATACACAAAAACATTATCGTGTTAACCGGCACTCCCTCTGCGTCTGCGCATGGGAAGAAACGAATACCGAAAGGGCTCATCGGCAGTTCTTCTTTAAGAGTTCCTTTGAGAACGTCCCACAAAAAAAAGGAGTCATGGCAATCCAGGAAGATGTGCTCGATATTTTCAGATTTGTTACATATGATGCAGTTAACAGACCACTGAACAAAGAAGCCTTTACTTTGTAGCCATGGCTTCACAGGGAGAGTGCCAGAATGCAATTGAAAAAAAAGAATGTTTTCGCTGAAGGTCTAACAGGCATTTTTTTCAAGCGTTTCAACACATTGCGTTCAGGTCCTAAGTTGTATATCGTGCCATATACAGGAAGCGGCAAGAAAACATCTACAAGATCCCGATAAAGTTTATTTCGCGTCACAGAAGACAAAAATTCATTCGAGAAATGTGCTTTCGGTAATTAAAAGGACATAACAACTTCCTTCAGAAAATCAATTGGGCGTTGGTGTTCGTTCACTTCTTGATGAGACAACCCACTCAGGCAAGGAAGAACTAAATCTCACTTGAATAACAGTACGCAGAAATATATCACTTTGATCCCGTAAGAAAAAGAACCTACTTACGATCTGTTTCAAAAACAAATGTGTTAGCACCAGTCCCCCATTCTTCAACGAATGAAACAAGTAACATCGGCTAGTTTCTTTCCCAAGTACATCCCCATATAGATATATATATATATATATATATATATATATATATATATATACTGCAAAATCTCTATTAAATTTCTGCACCGAAACAAGCAAGCAAGCGGCTTTCAGGGATTCAGGGAGCGGGAAAATGTTCTCTAAACGGGCCCAAGGCAGGCGCGGAGGTGCGCAGGCGCAGACGACCCGAGCCTCTGCACTCCGCCAGTAAGGTGGCGCCATCTAGCTAAGGCACCTGCAAACGCAGCGTGCGGGGGCGCAGACGACGAGATGCGATTTAGACGAGGCGCGCAATCAACGCGAACCCCAGCCTCTGCCGTATGGTGGCGCCATCTAATTAAAGTGCCTGCAAACGCAGCGTGCGCAGGCGCAGACAACGAGATGCGATTCCGACGAGGCGCTCAATCAACGCTATCCCGATGTGAGATGTGCGCCACGTATTCTGGATACCTCTTCGGTACACGTTATGGCGTCTCCTCGCAAGGTATACGAACCGCTGCTAAAGAAGCGAATCGTAGAGATACGTGCGCGGCTACAACCAGGCATCATCGGGCTAAGCGGACTACTGTGCAGAGAGCATTACAAGCCACAAATCGCCGTCGACGCCGGGCGGAAAGTTCAGATCGTTCTCATCAAAACGAGGCGAAGAGACTGCCGCGAAGACCCTGTTATTCGTGGTGCCGAAATTGGAGCTATTCTTGAGCCACTCCACCAGCTTACGATGTGACTGTGCTGCGTGTGCCGCGCAGGCCTGCTACTATTTTAACAAAACGTCGTTTAATGCATTGCGTCAGAATAGTAACTGGATAGTCAATGTATTTCTACGGAAAGTTCTGGAACATATATCTTGAAAATGGTGTCATCCTGAAAATTAGTTCCGAGTGGATCCGCCTAGCGAACTCCCCTATTACTATTTGTAAATTGCAATATTTGTCGCAGGCTAATTAGTTAAAAACGTAAATAGTGAATTTTTTTTTAGTTCGTCGATTATGGATTTCGAATTCTCTTGCAAGTTATGACCGCCTCTTCCAGCAAACTAGCTCAGGACTACACTTTTGCTATATGCCACAGGCGATTTTTTAAAATTGTTTAAGGTCTTCGCAGAAACACTCGGTATACACTTCAGCATTTGAGCAAAACAGTGTGTACTGTTAGAGGCTTGTGAAAGGTGTGTTGTTTCCATACCCTCACAGCTTGGTTTGGGCCTGCTACCGTCGTTCATTACGGAAAAGAAGCTCCTAGCCGACATCGTTCCTGTAGACATTGTGGCAAATACACTGATATGCGTTGCCTGGCATATTGCTACAACAAGGTAAGCACGCCATACACCGTCGCAGGATATATATATATTGTAGTGAGACGAATGCCCGGCGCTGCAGGCCACATCGCCAGTCATCAGGGAAGCGCGAGCTCATATATATATATATATATATATATATATATATATATATATATATATATATATATAATATATATATGTGTGTGTGTGTGTGTGTGTGTGTGTGTGTGTGTGGTGTGTGTGTGTGGTGTGTGTGTGCGTGCGTGCGTGCGTGCGTGCGTGCGTGCGTGCGTGCGTGCGTGCGTGCGTGCGTGCGTGCGTGCGTGCGTGCGTGCGTGCGTGTTTCCTACCCTCGTCCTATCCTTCCAATCTGTCGGAGCTAACACGAGAAAGATCCAGCCCTGAGAGCGTTGAGTTTTCGAACTGATTTTTTTTATTCTCGCTCTGCACCTGCCGCGCGGTCGAATGCCAACTTCTTCCTTGACGGGCGCCGCATGCTGAGGCGCTACAGGGCTCCCCCCCCCCCCCCCCCCCCCCCCCCCGTAGAGCGTGAGCCATTGTAGTCTCCCAGTCAACTTGCTTGGATGTGGGCATCCAGACTGGAGATGGAAGCTCCGCGGACACGAGAGCGGCAATGTATGCAGGTTTTAGTCGATCGGCAGCCACGACGTCTTCACGGCCGTTGATCTCCAGCGTGAACGTCTTAGGTGTACGATGCATGTACGCGAAATGGGCCATCATAGGCCGGTGTGAGTGGTGGCCGTATTTGGTCACGCCGAACGAAGACGTGACTGCAGTCATGCAGATCCTGGCTGACGAAGACAGACTGGGGGTGTCGGTCGGCAGGAATTACAGGAGCAAGGTCGTGAAACGTGGTGCGTAGCTCTCGAATGTACGTGGAGGCATCATGAGTGGAAGGGGGCGACGTGGCTCGAAGAATTCCCCTGGAAGACGCAGAGACACGCCATAGACTAGATCGGCTGATGAGCAGCCGAGATCCGTCTTCAATGCTGATCGGATGCCCAGAAGTACGAAGGCGAGGTGATCAAGCCAACGTTCTCTTGGCTGGTGAGCAGTGAGGGCAGCTTTCAGTTGTCGATGAAGCCGTTCGACCATGCCATTGGCTGAAGGATGGTAGGCAGTCGTGTGGATGTGTCGAATGCCCAAGATATTGGCAAGTGCGGCGAAAAGGGCGGATTGAAATTGACGACCGCGGTCGGTGGTGACGACAGAAGGGCATCCAAAGCGTGATATCCAGCCGTTTGTAAAAGCCTTAGCCACTGTCGGTGCTGTAATGCCGGAAATGGGAAACGCTTACGGCCATCTGGTGAAGCGATCCACACATGTCAGTAGGTAACAGGCCCCTTGTGACGGTGGAAGAGGGCCGACGATGTCGAGATAGACGTGAAAAAACCTGGCGTCGGGAGGCCGAAAGGGAGATGGTGCCGTGACCGTGTGACGGTGAATTTTAACACGCTGGCACTGAAGGCAGGTTCGCGCCCAGCGTCGGACGTCAGCATTGATGCTTGGCCAAAGGAAACGAGATGTGAGTAGCTTCTGGGTCGCACGAATACCCGAATGGCTCATGTTGTGCAATTGATCAAAAATTGCACGACGAAAAGCTGTAGGCACGAAGGGCCGAGGAACACCAGTAGACGTTTCGCACGTTATTAATGAGGTAGAAAATGGAAGTAGGCACTCCGTGACAGATAGAGACGTGGATGAAGAGCGAAGACTATGCAGCTCAGGATCGTTCCTCTGGGCTAGCTGCTAGCTCTTCCATGTCTAGTGGTGGCTGGGTCGACAAGGCATCGATGCGTGAGAGTGCATCAGCGGCGGCATTTTCCGGCCCGTGGACGTGTCTGAGATCCACGGTGAACTCGGAGATAAATCATAATTTATGGATCTCCCTTGCAGTGTAATTGCCGTGATTGCGATGGAAGGCAAACGTCAGGGGCTTGTGGTCTGTAACGACGTAAAAGTCCCGGCCCTCTAGTAAATGGCGGAAATGTTTGATGGCGAGGTACACCGCAAGGAGTTCTCGGGCAAATGTACTGTATTTTTCTTCCGGTGGTTTGAGTTTTTGCGAGAAAAAACCAAGGGGCTGCCAACCTGATGGACGGATGGATGAGGCTGAACCCTTTAAACCGGACGGTGGCATACGCCACCTAGCCATGACTATTAACATATTTTGTACTTTGTGGTGGGTGAAATTTCACCCCTGCCTTGATTTTATCCAACAATCAGATAACCTCTGTTTGGTTATTTCTACCCGCTTAAAGTCTATTTTGCCTTCACTGTCCCTAAACCCCAATGCTTTGAAAAAATCAGCCCCGTTGCCTTGCACTGTAGGGTTAAGCCCTTTACAGAAAAGTATGAGGTGTTCAGCCGTTTCCTCTTCTTCTCCACATGCACAGCACAACGTGTCTATACCTTGGTACTTGACTCGGTACATCTTAGTCCGCAATACTCCCGTCCTGGCTTCAAACAACAAAGAGCTTTCCCTAGAATTATCGTAGATATTTTCTTTGGCAATTTCTTGCTTGAAAGTTCGGTATGTTCCCAGTGCTGAGTTCGTCTGCATCCCTGTTTTCCACAGACCCCTCTCTGTTTCCTTAACCTTTTTCATAACCGCTGTTTCCTGGTTTGAATCCTTCATGCAGTCCAAATATTTGATTGACAGTTTTCTGGTCAGCTTCCTCCTTTTTGTATCAACATTCCTCATGTACAAATAACTGAAAACTCTCCTTTCCCACCGCTTTTCTGCCATTTCTCTCAATCGCTCCTCAAATTCTATCTTGATGCTGGCTTCCCTGCCCTCGAGTGACGTCCATCCCATGTCACCCTGTACCCCCTGATTTGGTGTATTTCCGTGTGCTCCCAGAGCCAGTCAACCTACCCCTCGCTGCTTAACTTCCAACCTTGCTCGAACCTCTGATCTCATGCACAGGACCGCATTGCCGAAAGTCAAACTAGGGACCATCACCCCTTTCCAAATCCCTCTCACCACTTCGTACCTATTGTAATTCCACAGTGCCCTATTTTTCATCACAGCTGCATTTCTGCTACCTTTAGCCGTCACATATTTTTCATGTTCCGTTAGGTACTCACCCCCATTGTTTATCCACACTCCAAGATATTTGTACTTATCCACCACCTCCAGCGTAACCTCCTGTATCCTATGCTCGCTGCCCTGATTATCATTAAAAGTCATGACTGCCGATTTTTCTTTACTAAACTTCAAACCTAAGCTATCTCCCTCTTTACCACAGATGTCCATTAATCTCTGCAAGTCTTCCTTGCTGTCAGCCATAAGTACAATGTCATTCGCATACATCAGTCCTGGTAATGACTGTTTAATCCATTCTCCTTGCTTGAAATAGGAAAGGTTGAAGCCAAGTCCGCTCCTCTCTAATTTTTTCTCTAATCCTTGTAAATACAGCATGAACAACAGAGGTGACAGAGGGCACCCCTGCCTAAGCCCCTGCTGTATCTCTATAGGCCCAAATACCTTGTTTTCCCATTTTATAAGCACCTTGTTACTTTTATAGATATCTCTTAAAAGATTTCTTACTCCATCTTCCACCTCTAGAGTGCCCAGTATGTCCCACAAACCCTTTTGGATTACACTGTCATAGGCTTCCTTGATATCCAGAAAGGCAAGCCATAGGGGCCTGTGTTCCTTTTCTGCTATTTCAATACACTGTGTCAATGAGAACAGATTATCTTCTAACCTTCTTTGTTTTCGGAACCCATTTTGTAGTTCCCCCAGCACCTCCTCGCTCTCCACCCATGCCTGCAGTCTGTCCTTTATAATCTGCATCACCACCCTGTAAACCACTGACGTCACTGTTATGGGACGGTAGTTGTTTATGTCGGCTTTGTCCCCCTTTCCCTTATATATCATGCTCATCCTGCTCAGTCTCCACCCGTCGGGGGCTTTACTGTCCATTATCATTTTGCTCACTGCCTCTCTTAATGCTTTCTTAGATTTTGGGCCCAATGTCTTTATCAACATAATTGGGATGCCATCAGGACCTGTCGACGTGCTACTAGGAACCCTCTTCTCTGCCCTTTTCCACTCGCTTTGTGCCAGTGGAGCCACTGCACTGACTAGTCCATCCTCACCTGATTGAGCACATGCTATGTTTCGTTCTTTAAATTTTTCTGTCATCATTGTTCTTATATGTTCCATTGCCTCATCTCCCTCTAGTCGAACACATTGAGCTGTAACTATAAACCTCTGCTCTAGGCTAGTCTTATTACTCAAGGAGTTGAGATGTTTCCAAAATTTCTTCGCTGCTTTTCTATCCTTTTTGTTTACTTCTGACAACCATTGGCTCCCCTTTCTTCTGATCTTCTCATTGGTCAAATTGGATGCTTCCCTTCTACAGTTTAAAAAGTTATTCCATTTTCTGCCTACATCAGCTTCTGGTTCACCCCTCTGCTTTGAATATCTGTGTTCCCTGGATGCTTCCTGACGTTTCTCTATGGCCTTCTTAACCTCCTCATCCCACCAGCTCTTGGGTTTACGTCTTCTGTTCCCTTTTGTCCTGACTCGTACCTTGGTAAGCTCTAGCTCAAATAGTCCTGTTAAATTTGCATATGTCCATTCTGTTTTTGTATCCTCTGAAATTACTTCCTCAATTTGCTGGGTTGCTATTTCAAGCTGCTTTTCCGAGTAAAATATCCCACCAGGTTGTTTATCTTGCCTCCTACCTACTTTCATTTCCCTTCTAAAACTCACCTTAATACGTTTGTGATCACTACCTAGACTTCTGGAGCCATATTCATCTATGCTCATTACATTTAGCCTATCGTGCATCCTATGTGACATTAGTGCATAATCTATCGTCGACTGCAGGCTCCCTACCTCCCATGTTATGTGCCCTTCACACTTCTCAGTACTGTTGCATACAACTAAGTCATGCATTTCACACATATCCAGCATCATGTTGCCTGTTGAGTCTGTGTACCCGTCCATGTCTTCTATGTGTGCGTTCATATCTCCTAGTATAATAATCTCGCACCCTTCTCCTAGCTCATTAATGTCACTTGACATGCATTCCAGCATTTTTTTGTTTTCCTCTTTGGCATTTGCTCCTGTCCACAGGTATACAAAGCCAAGGAGTGTCTGCTCTCCTGCAACTCTCCTGCGTGCTGCTCGAGAACAGCGCCAACTGCCACACTCGATGCATCGGTGATGAGACGAATTGGGGCATCAGGAACGGGATGTATGAGCATGGTGTCGTCTGCCAGAGCCTTTTTGGCAGTGGCGAAGGCAGATGCAGCATCGTCGGTCCCTTCCAGCGGCGCAGCCGGGTCTTTTTTTATGGCTAATAGGTCGGTCAAGGGCTTTAGGAAAGTGGTACACTTAGGAAGAAAGTGGCGATGGAAGTTTAGTAGGCCCAGGAATTCTCGGAGTCGTTTCATTGATGTCGGGGGTGGAAAGTCTAGGATAGCCTTCACTTTGCTGGCGAGCGGTTGGGTACCCTGTGGAGTGAAAAAGTGGCCTAAGAACTCGATTGTAGCGACGCCAAAGACGCACTTTTAGGGATTAATGACGAAACCGTAATCATCCAGACGACGAAACAGGGTGCGCAGGTGATCTTCATGCTCAGGGCCCGATGAGCTTGCGACCAGGAGGTCATCAAGGTAGGCATATACGAAATCGAGACCTCGCGTGACCTCGTTGATAGTGCGCTGAAAAGTCTGTGCTGCGTTGCGCAGTCCAAAAGGCATCCTTACATATTCGAACAGACCAAATGGGGTGGTGATGGCCGTCTTTGGAATGTGAGCTGGGTTCTACAGGAATCTGATGGTAAGCCTTCACTAAGTCAATCTTAGAGAAGATCGTGCACCCAGCCAAATTTGATGTGAAATTCTGTATGTGAGGAAGTGGGTAGCGGTCTGGTAAGGTGTGGGCATTGAGAGGGCGGTAATCCCCACATGGTCTCCAGTCGCCAGGATCTTTCTTCGGCACCATGTGGAGTGGCGATGTCCAGTTGCTGGAGGAAGGCCGCACAATGCCAAGTTCAAGCATGTGCTCAAACTCACGGCTGGCGATGGTGAGGCGTTCTCCAGATAGTCGACGAGGCCGTGTAAAAATAGGAGGTCCAGTGGTCACAATGTGGTGAGTGACGGAATGCTTCACCGGTGACTCTCTGGTGTGCGGCTTCGTGATGTTGGGGAAGTCAGCGAATATTTTTGCATACGGCGAAGCTGGTGTGAGAGCTCGAAGGCTCGTTGACGAGGAAGTGCAGAGTATACCGTTGATGGATACGCGCGTGTTGAGATCGATGAGGCGATAAGCATGCATGTCCACAGCAAGGTTGAAAAAACTGAGGAAGTCAGCTCCTAAGAACAGCTTGCGAGACGTCAGCGATGATGAAAAGCCAGCGGAACGTACGGCGTAGTCCAAGTTCAAGTGTAAGAGAGCGTTGGCCGTATGTGGGAATGGTGGAGTTGTTGATCGCTTGGAGTGGGCAGGTCTTGTTCGTTGCGACGGCGATCTGCACAGGAGGCCGGTATGACGCTCCTGTGTCGACGAGGAAGCATGCGCCGGTGATCTTATCGAAAACATAGAAAAGGCGGCATGACTTTCGACCAGTACCACTTGCCGCCGTCAGTGGCCGGTCCTCGCATTTCCCGACCAGGAGCACGGGCGAGTGCACTTGCGAGCAGAGGCCCCAAATCGGCGGTAGTACCAGCACATGGTCGAGGACGAGCCGTCCCGTGGCGCGTCGGTTGCCTGAAGTCCCGGAGAGCGTGGAGACGTCGAGGAGCGACTGTGGAACTGGAACCTGGATGCCGATCGGCGATGCGCAGGTACGAAGTCATCGAGACGTCTGACAAGGGCGTCGAAACGGTTGTCGATGCTCGCGAGAGCGGGGTCTGCAGCGGTGGCCGGTGGCGACGTGGTCACGGCGTTGAGGCTATGTGCCCGCGAGTAGTCTGCTACTCGATCAGCCATTTCAGCGAGCGTGTCTACTGGGACGTCTCCTGCAGCGACGAGGACCGGGACCATGCTCTGCGGTAAGCGCTGGAGGAACAATTCTCGCAACAGCTTCTCCTCTTGAGGGGCGGAGGTCCCGCCAATGAGCTGGCGCATGCGTCGCAGGAGCTGGGATGGGCGACGGTCACCGAGCTCTGTGGCCGTGATGAGCTGTTGGAGTCTGGTGTGTTCAGACTCGGATTTGCGGGAAATTATAGCTTCCTTCAACATGTCGTAGGGATGACTCGGGTGCGGCGAGGCTAAAATATCTGCGAAGTCTTCGGCTACGTCCGGAGGTAAGGAGGACACCAGATGCCAGTACCTGGTCTGTTGGCTGGTAATTTGCCGTAGACGGAAGTGCGCCTCGACCTGCAGTAACCATGTGCAGGGGTTGTTAGGCCAAAATGGTGGCAGGTTGACGTGTTTATCGCAGCCACCGCGGCACTGCTAGGTCTGGCGTCTTCTTGGGCGTCAGGACCGGTAGGCTGGGTGGAAGAGCCGGCGGGATCCATGCGGGATGGTTGGGGTTGCGTGTTCTTCATCGGGTCACCATTAACTGTCGGAGCTAACACGAGAAAGATCCAGCCCTGACAGCGTTGAGTTTTCGAACTGATTTTTTTTATTCTCGCTCTGCACCTGCCGCGCGGTCGAATGCCAACTTCTTCCTTGACGGGAGCCGCATGCTGAGGCGCTACAAATCTATTCTACGGTGATTGCTCATCATATACTCTGCCGCACTCAAGCTGCCGTCTGAGTGATGACAGATAACTTTCATTAACGAAGAAACTGCCAAAGTGGTTGTCATTTCCTGACAACTGCCAACGAGGGTATTCACAATGCCACACTGTGAGCGGCACAGTGTGTTATGCATTCCGCACCCATTTACATTGGGAGAGGACAGGCGCGTCACTAGTCTGTGTTCTCGCTATGATTTTAGGGGCGAAGCACCTTAGGGCCGAGCCTTGTCCCTCCTTCGTCGTCCATCGTCCGTAGCTCTGGTTTGCATGGAGTCCGCTAGGGGCACTGCGGTGCACAAGGGCTATAAAGCGCTCGTTCCCGACGCGCGCTCTTTCTCTCTTCAGCCAAGGATGATAACGGTCGCTTCTGATAACGGCGTGCCCGCTATGGATGAAAAGGCGAGAGTGGCGGCTCAGCTGCAAGCGGATTCGAGGGCTCGCAAAGCTGCTGCAACATGGCGACGCAGACAACAAGCGGACCAGGAGTCTAGGGCGCGGGAAGCTGCAGGAAAACGGCAACACCGGCAAGCGGCCCCGGGCGCTGAGGGCTCGCGAAGCTGCAGCAGTACGGCAACGCCAACAAGCGGACCCGGAGCTGAGGGCTCGCGAAGGTCGCGCTTGAACCGAGCATCTGCGCCACCAACCTCAGGTAGAGAACGCTTCCGGCGTTTTGCCGCCGCTTCCCGCGCTCACGCCACCTCTGGGTCCGCTTGCCAGCGTCGGGGGATTCACGGTTAACCGAATGATCCCCGGTGCTTCGCCCACTCATCATCATTCACTTCGTGGATATGCGATGATTTCTTTCGTAATAACCTCACCGTTCCCCACATTGTTACACATGTAACTTATCATGACCATTTCGCAAGTCCACTGTTTCACACTTGATCGGTTGTCTCCTATTGCAGGCCAACGTACATGAAGGTGTACCACTGCACGAGTGGCACCCTGCAGCAACACACGTGGGCTGAAATGGCTGAAACGTTGCAGAAAGCCATCTTGCGACATCCACTGCCAGGTGCCACCTTCTACCCTAAAGTCTTCGTGACCAACAGCCAGCTGTGGCACAACATCCACCTCTATTGCCTGCGTTATCTGCCTGCGAGCGCCGCTGACTTGGCTTTGAAGCTAATGAGAAGGGAGCCAAGGTTGGTATCACCTACTGTATAGGCATGCGCGTTCTGCTACGCTAATAATTCTCAGCAGTAAGGTCTGTAACACGAAATAACTAGTACTATGTCTACCATTCCAGCTTTCTTTCCTTTTCCTTTACTTATCGACAACTACAATAGGTCGGAAGTAACAGAAACTGTGTATGCAAAAATGAACTTTTATTGCGATAGCAATTATATGGACACTCTAGGCGAATTTCCGCCGTCGTCGTCACCGTCGCCGTGAGGCTCCGTATAAAGTCCACGGGCGATAAAATCGTCGCCGCGCGCGGTACGCTGTATGAGCGAGTGAAAGCATACGACGGTGAGCCGGCAATCGCGGCTCGCGCACACAAGGGCGGGAAGCGGGAAGGAAGCCCAGTCTTGAAGGCCCAACCGCATGCACGCGATATTCAAGCGACAGCGACAAGCGACGCGACAGGCACACCTTGTCGCGCTGTCGTGTCGCGGCGTGGAGCAACCACATGAACGCGACATCGCGAAAAAGAGTAGCGACGGATGTACATTGTTGTGCGAATAAATGTTATCTTGCGCGCGTAAAGAAATCTCAATTTTATCAAAGGTCAATGTTTTATCTAGACCTAGCTAAAATATGCTATCATCCCCAGTGAAAATCCGTCCCATGCATCCCCAGTGGAACTCCGTCCCATGCCGCCAGCGTAAGGTGCCGTGGCGCCATCTGTTGAGTAAAACTTAAAACACTTTCTCGGCTCTCGGTGGCGTCTCAGGCCTAACAGCGTCAAAACAAAACAACCGATCTCGATAATAACGACAAGAGAGCGCCGATACTTAGTCTTCAGCTAGCGATGAGGTGAAGCGATGACTGATTGTACTATTTATTTTTTGCTGTCACAGCAGAGAACAAGTTGCAAGAGCGAATTCAGATCGAAGCGGGCAGACTGATTGCTGCCATGTTGTTGTGCAATCGCTGTCCCCAGCGGATGTCGTCGCGCTGACTTCCGGGCGACAAGCGATATTTTCTGGCTGGCCAGAAACCGGCGACACGACCAGCGACAGCGACGGATAGCCCTCCGCGACGGCAAAACCTGTCGCTCGTCGCCGTCGCTTGTCGCTGTCGCTCGAAAATCGCGTGCATGCGGTTGGGCCTTAAGGGCGAGATACACGATGCGATTTTGCGTGCGATTCGTCGTACGACGCGCCGCATCGGCCGCCGCACTCAACAAGTTTTCAACATATTCTCCTGCAGGTGGCGGCGGACCGCCGCCGCCGCATGCGACCAACCTGCTGGATATAGTCGTACGACTGTGCGATCGGTCGGACGGCCGCGGCCAATGACAGCGCCGCCAGCGTGTACGTCATGGTGACGTGGTAAAGCCGGCGGGGCGGCGCCGGCGAGCAAGCGCTCCGATCGTCCCGGTGATGTTTTTTTTTTTTTTCTCCCTGGTCGAGGCGCTGGCCTCTTTGCCGCTGACGGCGTCACAAAAATCGGGTACACTTTGTTTCTGACACGAGATAACCTATAGAATGAAGTGAACTCAAAGTTGTGTATGTTATAAAACGTAGCGCTAAGTAGTAAATTTTTGACGTGGTAATGATTCGGAAGCGGTCAGCGCAGACGCCGCAGCAGTCGTCTATGCGAAGCGGCTCGCCTGACTGGCATGTTTTGTCATCGCTACTAACGGCGTCGGGAAAACTAATTATATTGCCACTTATGAGCGACATAAATGTTCAGACGTTGATTGTGTTGACGAATATGGACGCTTTATAACGAGCTGCGGACGGATCGCAAGGGCTGTCGACCCCGGATCCGACGGCCAGCGAGCTAGGCCTATATACCGTCTCCCAGCGATCGCAAGCTCGCCTGGCTTGATCGTTCACTTTCGTCCGCGCCGATAAAATCACATGTATCGCAATTTAAGCGCGACATAACTGTGTGCACGTTGTGCTGACCGACATAGGAGGTTTATTACGAGCTACAAGCGGTCGTGTCGCAAGCGACACCGGTCTCGGATTCGACGGCCCAGCGAGCTAGGCCTGGCAGCTCCTAGCCATCGGCGGCTGTCGACGGAGCCCACACTGCGGACGCGGCTTTGCGGAAACACGTCTACGCTGCACGCACAGACGCGTTTTTTTTTTTGTGATCGTTTGTGCGAAACTAGAGAACTGTGCAAATACGTTTGTTTTCACTTTGCGAAGTTCCGCAGTATTCCGAGCGTCCATGCAGGGCCGCCGGTTGTGGGCGGAGCTACGCATCGCACGTCGTTCGTACCATGTGTCCCGAATCGTCGTATGCGGCAAGTCGGACTCCGACGCGTCGTACGACGGATCGCACGCAAAATCGCACCGTGTGTCTCGCGCTTTATAGTCGCGCATAACGCTCCGGAGGAAGGGTAGGGAGGTGGAGGGGCCGCACTTTACTGCGGCCGCGCGCTCTCGCCGTGCCGTAAGGCTTCGGGTGGAGAAGCCGGAGGAGGGAGCTCGCGGCGTAGAACGCCGCGAGCTCCCTCCTCCGGCTGAAGGGTTCGGCAGTGAAGGGTTCGGCAGTCACTGTCCGACTCAAAAGATATAAATAAGAAATGTCTCAAAGCCCAGTCAGCTTCCTTTGCGACAGTCCGAGCGTCTTTAGTGCGATCAAGTATTCACAGTACGAACACGGAAACCGTATCGGCCTAAAGGCCTCTCTTCCTTCCACATTTTCATTTAGTCCCTAACCGCAACTGCCTCTTGTGATACTTGATGAATTAGTACCGTCGCTAATAAGTAAGGCTCGTAAGTAGGGCGCACGAAACTCGTCCAAATTCCCAATGGCTGCTATGGTATTTACTTCTTGCTTAAACTATAACATATCCAGGTGTGCACGAGCAATGTGGGAATAGCCGTGATCTGCTCAACAGGACTCCGAACGATTAGCCTAAATCTAATTCGTACTACCACTACCATAAAAACTTGGCGAAGTGCGATGGTATATGGCCTAGAACATATTCGGTTGAGAACAATGAGCTCATGGTTAAAATTGCTCGGTCTTTTTGTTTGTAACTTCATTCTGCTTTATTCCGCAGGTTCGTGCCACTTTACAAGAAGGTTCGCAAATGCATGGACGTTGTGCAATACTTCACGACTCACGGATGGCTGTTCAGAACGAACAACGTCATGGGGCTTACACGTGAACTCACTCCCAAGGATAAGCAGGCAAGTCAAAATATGGAGAATGTACGCTAGCGCTGAATTGTGAACTGTAGAACGAACAGATAACAAAACCATCTCAGAAGCTTTGTGCTATTCTGATTCCCTGAGAAAGGTGCTGGGTCTCCATCCACATTCTAACACGATTTCTTAGTGCCCGCGAAGAAACCTCGACAGACTCAGACACACTCACACACGCAAGCTGCTGTCAGCACCTGTACGATAAAAAACATCGAACTTTTCCTTAATCCACAGCAATTTCTTTATTACCGTGGTTAGAGTTTTGTCGTTCTGGTGCATTGCATCTGGTTTTCTACTCAAGCTCACTGACGAGCGTCTTACCCTTTAACACAGCCCCCATGGTTATGATAGTATTATTGGCAATTTTAAATGCACTAGTTTCTTTAATTCTATAACGCTGGCTAATATGAGCCGACAGTGAATAAACATACCTGCTCTGCCAACCCAATATAAAATAGGGAACGCGGTTCTGTGTCATAAGTCTGCTAACAGAAACTCACCACTGAATTACCGTCCGATTTCGCTTACCATCACCAGTAGCAAACTTTGCACCAGTTGCAAACGCCCATTCTTTCCGCATTGGAATGGCCAACAGCCCTGCTTGCGACAGCTGTGGCTGCGAGGAGACGATCAAGCACCTCCTCCGTGACTGTCTCCGCTACAATGTGACAAGAAAAGTGCTCGCGACTGCGCTTGAAAAACTGGACGATCGCCCCTTCACAGAGAAATGAGTTTTAGGACACTGGTCCAGGCAGGCTTCGGCACTCAAGGCCTTAAGGGCTCTGCTCAGGCTTGTGAATTGTGCGACCGACTTTGAACATTGTAGCGCATAGAGTCGCGTTATTGTGTGAATGTTTATTACTTCAATTTTTTATTTGTTTCTTCTATCATCTTTTATTCCCTTTATCCCTTTCCTCAGCACAGAGTAGCCAGCCGGTATTTACACTGGCTCTTGACTTTCATTCCTTTTCTTTATCTCTCTCTTCTTGAGCATGTAATGTTTAGAAAGCTCGTTAATATCTTGAATCAAACTCAATTTTCACCTCACCTAAGTATGGTTTTCGCAAAACATATGCCCATGTGAAACCGAATTAGCATCCTTGCTCATACGTTACACTGTATGTTTGATCTCTCTCTTTTCATTCCTGTGTCCCCTTCTCCAAGTGCCGGGTTACAAACCGGACATGCTTCTGGTTAACCTTCCTGTATTTCCACTCCTCTCTCTCTCTCTCTCTCTCTCTCTCTCTCTCTCTCTCTCTCTCTCTCTCTCTCTGTATTTCAGATCGCGCTTCCAGTCTATTTCAGCAAGGCCTCGGACAAGGTTTGCCACAAACCAATTTTTTTCAAGCTTTCAACTGAGCAGTCTTTTAAACCTTGAGAGCAACCTGCTGAAATTGATTTAATGTTTCATTGCTGACCACTATAAATTTGTTACTGATAATAATCATGACTCGCCATTACCGAGGTTCACACTGATGTGCCTCAATGAACCGTACTAGGGCCCCTTCTTTGTCGCTTCACATTCACCTGTTTGCCGATGATTGAGTGAAACACCGCGAAATAATTAATAACTGCGACACTAGTGCTCTTTAGTCTGATTTGGAGTATGTGATTTTTCAAGGCAGCACCCCCTTTAAAATTACTACTTTACAAATCATTAGAGCGTCCTAAACTAGAATACGCTGCAGTCGTGTGGAAACCATATCATGAAAGCTTCCTTTTAGAGCGCAGCTCTAAAGCGCCCGTTCCTGCGTCGAGCGTCGGCGTCCCTCGTAACCGAGAACAGCGAAGGGTGAAAGAGCTGCCGCCGCTTAAAAATGTGCTCCGCGTGTGCCACGCCTTCCCGTGTTCACGCTTGAACAATGAGCGACGCAACCGATGGAAATGCTTCGTCTGCCACTGCTGCTAAACTAGCTGCCCGAGCAGAGGCTCAGCGTCGTCGCCGAGAGGACCCTTTCGTTCAGAATCAAATTATTTGCCACAATATATCACGAATTCAAAACAACAGCTGCGCTCGAAATTCGCATTAGGTGGTATTGTTATCGTTGGAGTTTTTTTTTTTTTTTTCGCTCGTGCTTGGTTCAATATAATTCAGTACGATTCAAATATTCTGATTTTAACCATACCGCTAGCCATAACCAAGTTAATCAGACCCTTCCATCACTTGCATCACGTAGAACGACACCACGACAGCAACCATGAGAATGGTGGTTTGTACATGCATTTGTCTGGTCTTCGTGCTTTTGGATTCAAACGTTCTTGCGGTAGAGCCTGTTTCACAAACATTATCATCGTTCTTCAATTTACAGTGACCTTATTTTTCAACCTAACTACGTGTCGCGTCTCATCTACCATTGCCGTGATGACGGAATTTGAATCAGGCAATACATTTCAATCGGCATTTTTTTTAGAATATCGCAGGATTGAAATCACCTTACTGGAGACATCGGCTCCATCGTTGATTACAAACTGCTTCGCATGGCGCTAGCTAACATTGCATAGACATTTTACAGCGAGCAGTCTGCGCACTGCGCACTAGGGTCCGCCACTGGCTAGCCGCCATTGAACGCCTTCTGAATCGAGAGCGAGCAGACATCAGCCGCCACGGGCCGCTTCAGCAGCGTTCAGCCTAGAGGCCAGAAATCGCTCGTGCAATTTAATTAAAATGTGAGACAGCAGACGTAAGACGTGCTCTGTCGTGAACTGCAGGTACTGCGACAGACACTTGATTATGTGGGATGAGACTGCGTGCGAGCTTGATTCACCTCAGCTGCACAAGGATCGAGTGCCCGCATTTATGACCCTTCCTCGTGCAGACCTTTCCGCGAAGCGAACACAACAAGCTATACCCACAGCTCTGGACAGCTCACGGCAGGCAATGAGCGTCAACCGATTTCCAGCAATGACTGCCAGCAGGGAACGTTAAGCAGTGAAAGTCAAAACGTCAGCCATAATCACACGAAAACCACTGGAAAACAAACATAATCACAGAAACTTACACACAATCATAGAAACGCACAGATATATAATCGCAGAAAATCCCACAATATCACAGAGAAACACAGCTCCGCTGTTTCAGCAGATTGCACATTGGGTGGAACTCGATTTACCTTTATTGCGATAGCATTTATATGGACACTCTAAAGCGGATTTCTGCCATCGCCGTCGCCGTGAGGTTCCGTATGACGTTAACGGCGATGAAATCGTCGCTGTGCGCCGTATTTGCTGTATGTGCGAGTGAAAGCGCGCGTCCCTCGCGCGCTTTCACGGGGAGCGAACGCACGGCGGAGAGCAAACGAAACTTTTTCCGCCGCGCGAAAGGCCGTGGTGGGACGGGAGGGAGGGAGGAAGGGGGGCGACGTTCAGCTGCGGCACCAAATGCCTATTTATATAAAAACTTTGCGAGGCGAGAAGGTGGTAAAGACGTCCGACGCTGCTCGACGAGTGTCCGGTTCTGATCTCGTCGAAAACCTCCGAGCCGCCCCCAGAGGCACCGGCAACAGTCACCAACGCCACGCGCGTTCGGTGCGAACGCGGGCAAAACGACGACGACGTCGACAACAGTTCTGCGCGTTGCTGGTGCTGCTGCATGTACAAGTTTATATTGTCGCGGGTATAAACTATTTACAGAATGTATTTACAGGAGATAGACAGCAGCTGAGAACACAGAGAGGCTGTTGCCACTTCGTCCTCTTCTTCGTCGACAATGTCCTCCCCGTAACACAACCCCCGGAGGAAAAAGCACCGTCCCGGTGATTCAGATGGGGCCATCGGTAAGGGCATAATAGGGCTTAAGCCGAGAGACGTGTACGACGTCAGGTGATGTGGAACCGCGTGACCCAACGGATGTCACTGGGATGATCTCATAGATGACATTGGTCACTTGACGTAGAACACGGTAAGGACATTTTTTAGAACGGAAGGAGTTTCTCGGAGAGCCCCACTCGTCGGCAAGGGGACCAAAGTAGTACGAGAGAGCCTGGTGAAAAGTATGTCTCACGATGGCGGCAATTGTCAGCGTGCTTTTGAGTTTCCTGCAATGCCAACAAACGAGTACGGGCAAGCTGGCGCGCATGGCCAGCGTGGGCGATGGCGTCGCGGGCATACTCGGTCCGGGAATTCCGTACCAAGGGGAGCGAAGCGTCCAATGGTAATACAGGGTCACGACCGAAGAGCAAGTAAAAGTGGGAATACCCAGCAGTATCGTGGCGTGGCGAATTATAAGCGAACGTGACATAGGGTAGCGCAATATCCCAGTCCTTGTGGTCGGGTGAAACGTATTTCGATAGCATGTCAGTGATGGTCCGATTAAGCCGCTCACTCAGTAAGGCCGTTGGTCTGGGGATGATAGGAGGTAGCGAGTTTGTGCTGGGTAGAACAGGAGCGTAGGATATCGGCGATGACTTGGGAGACGAAAGTGCGGCCACGGTCGGTAAGGAGCTGTCGCGGGGCGCCATGGACTAAAATGATATCCCGGAGTAGAAATCGGCGACGTCAGTTGCGCAGCTCGTGGGAAGCGCTCGAGTGATGGCGTAGCGCGTCGCGGAATCAGTAGCCACAGCGATCCACCTGTTGCCGGAGCTGGACTCAGGAAAAGGGCCAAGGAGATCCAAATCCAAGCGGAAGAATGGCTCAGTTGGAATCTCGATCGGCTGTAAGTACCCGGCAGGAAGCACTGCTGGCTTTTTCCGATGTTGGCAGGACTTGCAAGCAGCTACGTATCGCCGTACGGAGCGCGGGAGGTCGGGCCAGTAGAAGCGGCGGCGCACGCGGTCGTAAGTGCGAGCAACCCCAAGGTGTCCGGCAGTAGGTGCATCATGAAGCTCCTGAAGCACGGTTAAGCGGAGGTGTTGGGGAACGACAAATAGAAGGGGAGGACCGTCACGGTGAAAATTGCGGCGGTACAATATCCCGTCGTTGAGGACGAACCACCGTAACGATGGATCAGTGGGAGCAGATTGCACTCGTTCGATGAGGGTCCTCAAGGTGGCGTCATGACGTTGCTCGTGGGCCATGTTGCAAAAGCTGAGAAATGGAAAGAACACTTGCAGAAGCATCCGTGTCGGCGTTGGCGGGTGTGGGTACAGGGTAACGGGACAAGCAGTCAGCGTCATTGTGTAGGCGACCAGACTTATACACCACAGAATAGGAATACTCTTGTAGCCGCAAAGCCCATCGTCCAAGCCTCCCTGTGGGGTCTTTTAAGGAGGAAAGCCAACAGAGGGCGTGGTGGTCCGTTACAATATAAAAGGGCCTGCCGTATAAATAGGGGCGGAATTTTGCTACTGCCCACACAAGTGCCAAACATTCGCGCTCGGTAATAGAGTAATTCCGCTCCGCAGGTGACAAAAGACGGCTAGCGTACGCGATAACACGTTCACGGCCGTGCTGAACTTGTGCCAAGACGGCACCGACGCCGTGGCCAATGGCATCGGTGCGCAACTCTGTAGGGGCTGACGTATCGAAGTGTCCTAGAATCGGCGGGGTGGTGAGTATGGTGGTAAGGCGAGAAAAAGCGACGGTCTGAGAGTCTCCCCATGAAAACGGCACATTTTTCTTCAGATATATATATGCAAGAAATATATGCAAGAAATAGAAAATCCAGGGCTGAAAGGGTTAACAAAGCGACGGAAGTAGGAGCAAAGGCCCACGAAACTGCGGACACCTTTTTCGGACTGTGGGACAGGAAAATCTTTCACGGCGCGAATTTTCTCCGGGTCCGGTCGGATGCCAGACGCATTGACGACATGGCCAAGGACTGTAATTTCACGGTGGCCGAAGTTACATTTCTTCGAGTTGAGCTGCAGACCGGCCTTGCGAAAAACAGCAAGTACAGCTGAAAGGCGCTCAAGGTGTGTGCTGAATGTGGGCGAGAACACAATAACATCATCTAGGTAGCAGAGACAAGTCGACCACTTAAATCCTTAAAGTAATGAGTCCATCATACGCTCATAAGTAGCCGGAGCGTTGCATAGCCCAAAAGGCATAACCTTGAAGTGGTAAAGACCATCAGGCGTTATAAAGGCGGTCTTTTCACGATCGAGATCATCCACAGCGATTTGCCAATAACCGGACCGTAGGTCGATGGATGAAAAATACTGTGCCCCGTATAGGCAATCAAGGGCGTCATCTATACGAGGTAGTGGGTAGACGTCCTTCTTTGTGATGCGGTTGAGGTGCCGGTAGTCGACGCAGAATCTCCATGTGCCGTCCTTCTTTTTTTACCAGCACAACAGGTGACGCCCAGGGACTTGATGACGGCTCAATGATGTCTTTCGCGAGCATCTTGTCTACTTCCGTTTTGATGACTTGACGCTCTGAAGCTGATCCTTGGTATGGTCGCCGATGGATGGGAGTGTTATCGCCTGTATGTATGCGGTGTTTGACAAGTGACCAATGTCACCTATGAGATCATCCCAGTGACATCCGTCGGGATGTCACTGTCTATCTCCTGTAAGTACATTCTGTAAATAGTTTATACCCCGCACCTCCACCAAAATGTCACGGGTATAAACTATTTACAGAATGTATTTACAGGAGATAGACAGCAGCTGAGAACACAGAGAGGCTGTTGCCACTTCGTCCTCTTCTTCGTCGACAATGTCTGTTTTCCTCATCGTAACAATATCGCTGATAAAGCTACTATCCTTACTCCGTATAGCTCTCTACTAATTTGCTATCGCAACTGATGCTTCGCCTTTCGGGTGAAACTGCGACATTGTTTTATGCTTTGTATTTCACATCGCTTCTGCAATGACCTGGGACCTGAGGGTAACACGATAAATAATTAAGAAAGTAAGCTACCCACAAGAACCGCTAGAAACATTCGTTTGGAAGCTCAATACCTGTCCGCTTTGTTACGTCAAGTTTAAAGGGACTAAAATGACGCAGTGCAAATGCCGACTCTCTTTGTAGCTCGTCGGTTATTTCTAGATCTGGTTCCTAGATCTTTATCGCAGCCAGTGGCAACGCGCCATCTAGCGGTTTCCCTGCTTACCCCACCCTGCATTCCCCCTCCCCCATCAGCCACATCGGGTCCTCCCTCTATCAATGAAGGATTTCATTATTATATTTTTTTTTCAGTTGTTCAACACTGACATGCGGAGCCTGGACTTGAATTCATACTGGGATCAGTACTTCTTGGGAATCCGCAAGTATCTTTTCAAGGCAAAAGATTCGGAGCTTCCAATGGCACGAAGCCAATTGAGACGGTGAGCACATTTGTAAATGCAAACTGTGGCCTCTGTACTGCCCGAGTCGTCTGAAGGCGACCTTTAGACATAACATGTTAAGGAGCAGTGACAGTTTCTCTCTCTCTCTCTCTCTCTCTCTCTCTCTCTCTCTCTCTCTCTCTCTGTGGAACGTTATGCCGGGAAGTTATCAAATGATTCAACACAGATCGGTCAATAAATGTTTGATTCGGCCAATCACTGTGATTTGATCACGATTAGAAAAAAGCTTTTATACCCTTGATGGGCAAAAGAAAACTTTTTTCTGTCGTCAACAACGCGAACTACAACATTGGTATTTTTCAGACTAATAAAAACAATCTGCCCTATTACTACATTGCAAAATCCTTTCCGGAAAGACACTATGAGGTCCAAAAGTTTCTAAAAAAAATCACAGCGAGCTTTTCATAATTCTAGAATATTACGACTTTTTATTGATGTAAAACTGTTGGCAGATTCACTCGGAAATTTAAAAAGACATTAGAAGCTATTGTTTTATTGTCAGCAAACTGAAATTGGCTTTTTGCTTGTTTGTGAATTTCGTGAAGTGCATAATAATGTATGCATTTGCTTTATTTTACACCACAATTTAGACTATATTACTTTTCTTATCTGATATATGTACATAAATATGTGTCGATGTATATATGCGTCTTTATATTTATACAGTACTTACGCAAAATCAGTTAATCTATATTAATATACAGGGTGATAATTTTTTAATATTGTGGAATTTTTAAAAATTGCTAGCCTGTTGCAGATAACATAATTCTCGTCCTTGACTGGACTGTTCAGAGACGCGGACATTACTTGCACGAAAAATCGAAAAGCATATTCAACTAATTAACAAAAATCCACTAATTATCTTTTGAGGAGGAGTAATAAACTTTATTTAGGGAAATGAGCAGACGCTAAAATCGTCCGAGGTGGGCGGCGTCCCTAGTCCAGGATGCCGTGGGCCTGAGCCGATATCTTGGCCCTGCTCACCAGGCGATGCTGGTCTTCAGGGCTCGGGCTTAACAGCTGGGCCTCCCACTGCTCGACGGTTGGTCCGGTGATGGGTGGTGTCGATGGGTTTTGTTGACATTCCCATATCATGTGGTAGAGGGCATTGGGCGCAGAGCAGAAGGCGCATTTGTGAGTATAGCTCGTAGGATACATGGCGTGTAGCAGGGTGCCGTGGGGGAATTTGCCGGTCTGTAGTTTGCGGAAGATCACTGCCTCTTCTCTTGTTAGCTTGGGATGCGGGGGTGGGTAGATCCTCCTGCCCAGTCTGTAATGACTCAGGATATCGGAGTATCTTTTCGGGACGCTATCATGTTGGTCTGCCTGTGCTCGTGAACCCGGAGGGATAGCCCGGAGAATGTGATCTCGGGCAGCAGCGTTTGCCGCTTCATTACCCGCCAGGGACTCGTGTCCCGGGGCCCAGACAATGTATAGTTCTTGAAAATTGTCTAGTTTTTCGAGGATGCTCAGGGCTTGTTTCGAAATGCGGCCCTTTTGGTAATTTCTGCATGCTGTTTGCGAGTCCGTGATGACTGTATCTTTTGAATTATTTATTTTACGGCAAATATATTGCAGTTTACGAATTGTAGCCGGTGAGTTTGCAAGGAGTATTCACTTGGAATGAATTTCCAGAATGACGCTAGTTTGAAGACATGCGCCATCAAAGTTTCCCTGAAAATGCACTGTTATTCTACTTACTTTTTTACAAAGCGCACTCTTTTATGCATTGAAGCACAAAAGTAACTGCAACGCTCATGTACTTTCTTCCACACTTTCGGAAATATTATCTCGAAACTGGCGTCATCCTGGAAATTAATTTCAAGTGGATGCGTCTTGCGAACTCACCAGCTACAATTCGTAAATTGCAATACATGTCGTAAAGTTCATAAGTCAAATTTTGTTCATTAGTTCAATTTGTGTTTAGATTTCTCGTGCTAATAATGCGCGCCTCTTCGAATAATCCAGCTCAAGGATAATTATGCTGCCTGCAACAGATGATTTTTTTTTTCCATTCTATAAAATTCTATAAAACTTAAAGGGGCACTGAACCACCCCTCGGGCTTTGTGAAATGACATAGTCCGCGGGTAGCATACGCTGTTGTGAACATCTCAGCCAAGTTCTGCTGTCGTACGCGGTGCATGGAACTCGCAAGCGGAGCGCGAAGTCACCGTTCTCTCAAACGCCCTCGTTTCAAAAGAGCCATCATCCTCTCTCTCCTGTGTGCTTGATTGCGCAATAAAGCACATTCCAATACGCGGCTGCTATTCGTAGCTGCGGTGGGTTACACCGCGGCCGCCGCGGGGTGCCGCCACGAGTGCACTGGCTAAGCGCACGGCGGCTCTCTGAGGACAACCGCTTTTGGCTTACGTTTAGCGCGGCGTAGGCACCAAAATCGGAATTTTGAACTGCGCGCCACGGTGACGTTTTGAAGGCGCAGCGTTGTGCCCCGCCCCACTCCGCCGTAGCCTTCGCAGTGCAAGCCATTGAAGAAGGAAGGGGGAGCACAGCTGAGGCTGTGTTTGATTGCCAATAACTCCGCTTCTGCTGAACGCACTGAAGTACTTTTTGCGCCAAAGTATTTCTGAAATAGCATATTTTCACCTCAACTGTCAAAAAAGTGGTTCAGGGCCCCTCTAAAAATGTTCACCCTGTACTGTTTTTTGTTTATATTACAGTTTCTTATTGCATTTCTTCAAGTGCATTAAGGCCTGACCTACTGTGTTTTAGCCTGATACTCAGCGTTAAAGTATGGGGAAAGGCAAACAAAAGGAGAGAAAGAAATTGATGATGATGAAGCGGGAAGGCATGAAAAACAGAAAGGTCCAGTGGAAGGTCACAGCCAAACAAGTCTTCGGAAATTC